>NW_024097108.1:0-4334 GCF_016545835.1 Crotalus tigris
GCAATAGAAGAAGGGGACGACAGAGAATGAGATGGCTGGATGTAGTCACTGAAGCAGTAGGTGTGAATTTAAATGGACTCCAGAAGATGGTAGAGGACAGGAAGACCTGGAGGAACGTTGTCCATGGGGTCGCGATGGGTCGGACACGACTTCACAATTAACAACAACAATCTGCTACTTTTTTTTCTTTGAAGAATAGATCAACCCCTTCCTCTCCATTACAGTCCCTCAAATATTGGAACACTGCTATCATGTCACTCCAGTCCTTCTCTTTGTTAGACAAGAAATACCCAGTTCCATAACTATTCATCATATATTGTAGCCTCCAGTCCCCACCTTTGTTGCTGTTCTCTGCACTTCTTCTATAGTCTTAACATCTTTTTTTGTATCATGGTGGCCAAAACTGGACACATATTCCAAGTGTGGTCTTGCCAAACCAGGCTATGTTCTCCTGTATTTGAAGACATGCACCCTTGTTTGGACTTGTGGTTAGGCTGAACCTTTGAATGACAGGCTCATAACTTATACTAGTGGTCACAGTGCTTGCTGATCAGCTTTATTTACATTTTTCTTCTCCCTCAGTGACTAGAGAAAGCTCCAGTTGCTTGCTCTTCTGAGTTTTTGTCATCTCCAAATAATTGTCTTTTATTTACTTGTTGCAGTCCACACATTTCCTGTTCCCCCCATGAGATTCTTTCCACTCTTGATTAGCAGGAATCAAGCATCCGTGCCTGAGAAGAGGACTGAACACTTGGCAGGCAGCCTGTCTCAGTAAGCCTCACTGGGCTCTTTCTGTTTCAGGGGAAGTGGGCTGCAGGGAACACTTGGAAACTGAGAAAAATGATTTGCAGTCTGAAGGAAACAATTATGGAAGGGAAAAATGGGTGCTTGCTTCTTTTATATGAAGGAGCACTGAAGCCACATTATCAAAACATTTTTTTTAAAAAAAAGTTCAGGATATATTTCCATGTCTTTAAATGGCCAACTCAGGGTTAATTTGGGGATATAATTTGGTTTATCCCTCTAAGACTCAACAGTTTTGCAAATTGATTGTTTACACCTCTTTACTCTAAAAAGCCAGATGTCTTATAAATGTTCAAGGTGTCAAACTGACCTTGCCTTGCACCTGAGACCACTCTCTTTGGTATTTATTTGAACAATTCTGTCTGTGGTGAGCACTGGAGAGAGCAATACATGGCTATTTCATCTATTTATTAATGTAAGAACTGCAAAGGAAGGTGGAGGATGAGCTTTAAAAATGTAATGTTATTGTCTTAGTCATACTGATACAGTCTCCTCCCAGAGACATGGTGGGTCTCTGGTTTCCTAGCCTTTTGAAAATATCAAAAGACCTGGCTTGGCCATCTTGTTTGGGATACACGGAGCAGCACGCATCAAATTTTAACCACCCTTGCTCTATTTAAAATTTTTATACTCAAGTTTTATGTTCTAAACATTTTAATTGTTTACACAGAGTCTCTCTGTGATGGAGATGGGCAGTTTCTAAATCTGATAAACAAACAAACCAACAAATAAATAAAACATCAAATGCTTAGAGAAGTAAGCAATGTTTACATATAATCAAAGATATCCCCTTATACCAAAGCTATGGATTCATGGTTTGGCTTTATGAATGCAGCTGGACAGTTTTAGGAGGTAAAATTCATTTGGGCATCAGCCTTTTGCTGTTTTTATCTTCTGCTATGGGCTATAAGGAACATCAGACTGAATCATCAAACCAATTTTTTGTTCCACCCCACTCACACTCACATGCCGGTATATGACCCAGCTCCATCCTTCTCCCAAAATGTCACTTCTGTTATTCTGAAAAGATATTTATTAGCAGTGGTATATAGTTCCTCTGAATGTATGAGGAGAGGCTTCAGTATTTTATTGCAGTAGTTCACATAGAAGAATTCAAGATCTAGCTCCAGATAACCTCTGTTCCAGTTCACCATCTTAAAATTTTTATTTTGTGAACAGGTGTCTATATCCTTTTTTAATGTCCTGCCAGAATTGTTTGCCAGTCTTGTGGGAACTTGAAAATAGCTCAAAAAAACCCAGCCCAACCCTTGACAAAGCCTTAGAAGAGCTCTGTAAGGCTCAATTCCAAACTCTTTAGTTCCTCTAAATTTTATAGCAAGATTTAAGACATGCCTTCAATTTCTCTTTGATTGAAAGGCCCTAGTTTTCACTGAAAATCCTTACTGCCAATCTTGTGAATACACACACACACACACAGGCAAAATTGAAATGGATGTTGGCCAACATGGCCTAATCAGGATCAACACAACCAATTACGGGAAGGTGGGGGGCAGGTGGACCGACAACATGCTCAATGGCCAGGTTGTTAAAATCCAAAGGGCTATAAGGATGAGCGTTCCCAGAGCCTAGCTCACAACATCAACAGCTGTTGACGAAAGCTTAGTATTGAATAAAGTTTTTTCATCCCGGAGATCTGCATGGCTCAGCTGACAAAGAAGGGAGGAGAGCTGGTGGCCTAGTGGCTAATACAACTGCCTAGCATGCAGGCTGACCAGGTTCGAATCCCATAAAGGGTAGGGCTTTTAGGCCCCCCCTTTGAAACAAAAAAAAAAAAAATTTGACAAAAAGAGCAAAAATAAGCTCGATAGCTATTCTAAGTCTCCCCTTAACTCTTGTCAGCAAAAAAGAAATCTCAATTTGTAATGTATCGCAATAGCGACTTGAACCTGCTTAACGCCCCTAGTTGGGGGGGCTGCAAGGCAAAAGAGATTATAAAAAAGTAGAACTGCAGTATAGCAGTCAAAATGCCTAAGGTGCAATCAATCAGACCGTCTGTCTGAAAAACTTCCTGTATATACTCCCTTGACTCGGCTGACAAAGAGGGGAGGAGAGCCTGTGGCCTGGTGATTAATACAACTGCCTAGCTATGCAGGCTGCCCAGGTTCGAATCCCAAGAAGGGTATGACTAGCTGATGAGAGCAAATAAGCTCGAAATAGCTATTCTAGTCCTCCCAATTAACTCTTTAACTCTTTGTCAACAAAAAGAAATTTTTTCCGCATGAAGCTGAACCACCAGCCTGAAGATATGAATGGGCTTCCGTCGAAACGTTCACCAAGACACTTCCAATTTTACGTGGGAGAAACCTGAATACCAAAGAACACACACACCCACACACCACACATACCACACATATACATATGTAGGTCTTTGGTTGTTCGGGTTTTCTCCCGCGTAAAATTGGAAGTGTCTTGGCACCGTTTCGACGAAGTCCCATTCGTCATCTTCAGGCTGGTGTTTTCAGCTTCGTGCTTTGAGCAGCAATGTGTGGTCTTAGCTGTTTCTTCCTTTTAACTGCCAGTGGGGTATGAACTGATTGGGTGGGAGCTTGGCTGTGTTCTGATTGGGTGGAGGTGTGTTCTGAATGGTTAGGGGCTTGGCTGTGCTCTGATTGGCTGGGGGAGTGTTCTGTTTGGTTGTGCTCAGGTTAGTGTGAGTTGCAGAGGGGTTTAAGATTTTGGGCTGCCTTGCTATTTTTTGGCTTCTCGTTCGTGGTCGTGCCTCCTCTTCATGGAGGGTGTCAGTTTGCTTCATGTATGGATTGGAGGGGTTTAAAGTGGCTACTGATGCAGCTGTGGTCTGGCTTCTGGTTTGTGGTCGTGCCTTGTCATCGGTGTGGCTTTGGGTTTGTTTTTTGCGTGGATGTGTGGTGGTGACCTCCTGTGTGGTTTTTGTGAGTGTGGGTCTGGTATCATTTTTTGTGTTAGGGAGTCGTTTGTCAATAAGGTCGGGTTTCCAAATGGCTGGTAGGCGGGAGGTATCATCTCGCTTGTTCATGCTGTGTGGGCGTTGTTCTATCTCGATGGCTTCTCTGATTAGTCTGTTATTAAAATGTTCACTTTTGGCAATGGTTCTGGTATTTTTAAAGTCAATTTCATGTCCTGTGGCTTTATGGTGTTGGACCAGGGAAGATGTTGGTTCCTCTTTTTTGACTGAGTTCTTATGTTCTTCAATGCGTGCACTTATTCTTCTGTTGGTTTGTCCGATGTATGTGGTGGGACAAGTGGTGCATGGGATTTCGTATACTCCTTGATTTTCTAATTCAATTTTATCTTTGGGTTTCTAAGGATGGTGGATATTTTTCTGTTTGTGCAAAATGCTGTTTTGATGTTGTGTTTATGGAGGATCTTACTGATTCTGTCTGTGGTGCCTTTTATGTATGGGAGGAGGGCTTTGCCGTTTTCTTGTTCTTTGTCTTGGATTTTAGTGGGGGTTTCTTTTTGGATTAGGTTTGTAATCTTATTTCTTTGGGATCCATTGGATGTTAGTACATTGGTGAGAGTGTGTAGTT